>NW_022146076.1:547711-559312 GCF_002938485.1 Sitophilus oryzae
CGTCCTGCTGGAATGTTAACAAATCCTCCTGTAGAACTGATTAGTGGTTGCCACTCATTCGAATTTAAGAAAAGAAACGCTAATGTTTATGATGATTTCTGTTTATTAGTATTTCGACCCCCCCTAGAAAAATATAATGGCTACGTCCATGTTTCCACCTAATCTTCTCATTATTTGTACTACAAGATGATCCATTGCAATATTTTTTGTGCAAACACTAGCCTGAAAACTATAATCTCAATGCAGGCATGTTTAATTCTGTAATTGTTTCTGCAACTTTGAAACGCGATTATTCGGAAACCTCTGGACAAAAAGCAACAAAGTAGGATACCACTGAAAAGAGAATTAAACGTCCTTTAAAACGATGTGCCACTTGACTACTATTCCCATTTAAGATTGTAAGGGTGACATCTACCCCTCATAGGGGGTTAAAAGAAAAAGGCTAAAAATATTAATTTAAAGTGTCCCCCTTACAAATAAAATTGACGTGTCTTTCCGGCTTTTCATATTTTTAACTGCAAGAAAGATAGTAAGGGTGGGAAGTTTTATAATTGACACACTGTATAGATGTTCTTAAGGTAGTAGAATTATAGAATTAAACAAATATAAATATGAATCTATCCATCAATACCGAAATCATCACAGCTCCAATCATACCTCTCCATGACACATTGTTATTGTATTTTTTGTTTATTATTTAGACAGAAATTTTTTCAGTCTGTTAATAATAAATAATAAATAACGCTTTATTGTACAAAAAGCCAAAATAGCTTCATCGACAAAGAATTTAAAAAACAAACAAAAGCACAAAAAATATACAAATAATAAAAGATCTAACCAAGCATCATTCAAAAAAAAATGACGTCATTAAAATTACCAATAGAATATACATGGACATTGCAGAACACAAAAGAAGCGTATCAATAAAATTTTATAATTGGAAAATATAATGTATATAATTTAGGTCAGTTCACGTCAGTTTGGTATCTAGCATAATGATACGTCCCAGATGCTGGACCTTCTCTGAGAAAGGAATTTGTTTACCTCAGAACCTGAGAGTTCTTCCAAAGTTGTTCGCTTGATGAAAAGGATAATTACAGTCTTTGTAGGGCTAATATTTAGTTCCTAGCATGTCACCTCCGTTTCCACAGTCTTCAGGGCCCTCTACATTAGCTCCAGTACTGTTGAACTTGCCTCTGACTATCATGACCAAATCATCTGAATATTCTTTTTTAATCGGAGGCTCCTTGTAAATTCTGTCAGTAACTGAAAGCAGGTGTAAACGCTTCTTCAACGTCTACGAATTTTAAGCACTTTTCCTGTTTCGAACGTCGACTCTTCACTAATACTCGCTGGTGAAGAGCTAATCCTGTTGATCGAACGATCAACAGAATTGGCTATACCATTGCCATTAGATACATTATATATTTATATATAATAATATATACCTACAGAGTAGAATTACTAACTGTGTAGGTGTGGTGGTGATGGTGAATTGGTATTATTCCCATAACGTCATCCCTAGTATACCTGTCTATTATTTGTTGTTATCGTTCCATTACTGGAACAAATATTTGTAACACATTTGTAAAGCTGGTGTATCTGTATGTTTAGTGATGTCTAAGTGCCGGTTTTGGTCCAAGAAATGAACATATTTAGGCAAGTGAGATGGAACATTAGTTTGTCTCTAGATCTGCATGTCTCAGTATACATATTACACGACATCTTGTTTATATTTACATGTAAAATGAGCAATAGTAAATTGTTAGAATCGTAATAGACATAAAATGATTCAAGTTCTTTAAGAGTGACTTTATTGACCAATTGTTTTGCTGTTATTATTTGAGGAGTAATAAATGTTATATTTTAGGGAGTATTTGGGAAATCAAAGAATAGGTAATGTCTTCATTCCTGGCACACACAACTCCGGTTCATATAAAGGAATCATAGCAGTATTTGAAGGTTACGTTCTGAACCAAGACAGAAATATATGGACTCAGTTGGTGTTTGGTATCAGATACTTGGATCTAAGGATAGGCTATACACCTGAAGAAGAGTAAGATAAATTGATACAATCAAATATCTAGTTTAATTCGAGTTATAATTACGTCCATCGCTCTCTATATTTAAGTTCTTTTTAATAATTTTTATTAATTATTATTTATTTTAAGCAGTTTCCTCTCAACTGTATTGTCGTGATCGCTTTTTGTTATCAACTTCATGATTTTCTGACTATAATTTAAAACTCTTAAAGCTTTTTCGTTCGATATCACATTCATTCGATCACTGAGTAGAACGACAAAATAAATAAATGTTTTTATACAGGGTGGTCCGAATTGTGCTGCATATTCTAAAGATAAAAATAAGTAAAACAGTTCGTTAAGCTTTAAAATGCTCAGCCACCTCTATGTGGTTTAACTCATCTAACGTCTAAACTTTATGATTTCAGTCTAATAACTATTAATTTAGTCAACATATTTAATTTATGTCAATGATGACAGGTATTGATAATTTCGATTCGAAATATCTCGAGAAATATTACTCGTAGCGATTTTTACCAAGAGACCTCTTTTACGTAAAAACCGTTGTGAATGTATATTTTTTACACAGTAGTTTTATACAGGTACGGACGAAAAGTTATTACTCTTCAAACAAGTTAAAAAATATGTAAGTGGCGCCCTCTACTTAGTCATATTGACATCAAAATAAAATTTCTTATGTCAAAAAACTCTGAAACCAATTTTCATCCAAATATTGACGTTACTTCATAAATTATTTGGAAAAAATCGAAATAAAAATGAAAATTCTCCACCCCGTATCTCCGAAACGCATTTTATGAAGCACGTTCATTTATACGAACTTTTTTACTTATCTGCAGAATATGTTGCCGAAGTTTCCGGAATACAGTTCGGACCACCCTGTATATTAACACAGATATATTTTTAGATTGTACATTTATCATGATCACGTTAGAGTTGCCAAAGTGGAACCGATTTTGAGACAAATAAAGAAATTTGCTGAACTTGCTCCACGGGAAGTTATTATTGTGGATATTCACAGATTTCCGTTTCCACGAAACTTTACCAGACAAATGCATCAAAAGTTCACAAGAATGCTTGATGATATCTTGGGAGTACATGTCCTGTCGCCCCATGGCTACCAAAGGGAGGGTGGACCAAGCTTCAACGAAATATGGGCACAGAATAAAAGTATTATTATATCTTATGCTGATTCTTTGGTGTCTAATAGTAAGTAATTCACTATCATCTTACGTTTAATAAGAAATGGGTAAGAAATGTTAAATTTTAATGCTTAGGAGAACTTTAATAGGATGTAATTTGGTTTACTATCTTTTTGCAAAATTGGTTTTATTATTTAAACGTTGAGACCTCTTATATAGAGATACAATATTAAGATTAATAAAGTTTGTATCGAGACAATGTTACGATAAGGTGAATGATAGTGAAAAGGTTCTTCTAAAGGCTTTTAACGACTTGAGACGGAATGTAGAATGTAGAATGAGAAAGAAGTGGTGGAAGTTAATCACCGAGAGCTTATAAAGAACTATAGTGTCCTCCTTTCTTGAGTTATAACTCATCATACAGTCTATAACTCATCTTACATAGGGATCTTCCTGTTTTAGGGGGGACGGGGTATTTTCCATTCTCCTCTGATTACAGATGTTAATCCTCCGAGGACTGGTCATCTATCTCCTACGAGGGTATACACCCTTCCAAGATTGGGGCTTAGCCCCCCGTGCCCTTCACAGTCGAGGAGCTTGTCTCCGGCTGAGATACCCGTGAGAGAGAGGCTGGAGGATCTCTCTCCATTTTCTCCACCTCTTTAACTTGGTCTCTCCTTAGACCTGATAACAGTGTTGTCTCGAATCTATAATAGAGGATATATCCCTCTTTCTGTATTGCCTCCTTGAATTTGAGCTCAATTTACTGCAAGGGTCCAGTTCTCCAGAGCTCCGCATGTAGAAGTAAGGGAGGCGAGGTTTATTAATTTGAATTATAAGGTTTATTAATAAAAAATAGCTTTGTCAAAACTCATGTTTTTTTTAGGTAATCCATGGCTTTGGCAACCCATTAAACAATTCTGGGGTAACACGAACAAAGTCTCAGAACTGAAAGACTATCTCTGGAGATCCATTTCGGAATACAAAGGCTTCAGAAATCCGCTTTGGGCATTAATGGCCGAACTGACACCTGGAACATGGGATGTGATACTCAGGAAGAACAATCTTAGGGTTCTAGCTCAGAATGTCAATAAAGAAGTGACGAAATGGTTCAGAGATGAGTGGTTTAATGAAGCGAATATCGTTACCAGCGATTACTTTCTGGGAAATGATTTGATACGTGTAGCTATCGAAGGAAATAAAGCTAAGAATGTTAATTACTATTAACCACTGTTTTAATCAGCCTTTAGTAATCCAAGTTATACTGTATGATCGAAAAAAACGGCGACAAAGACGGCTGTCATTTGCTAAAAATTGACATAAAACTTATCATACAAATCGATTTCCAAAAAATTATTTTGTCTAGAATTTTAAACTACACCATTTAAAGGTCATTTTTACTCAATAAAAAGAAATTACGACCTTCTTAACCCATTTTCGGCCATTGTTGCATAAACGCAACAGTCACTTTGGCTGCGTTTAAAAAAAACTTATGATATTATATAATTTTATTATATTTTGTAGGGATAAACACATATACAATAATGACTACTGACATATTTTAGTTTGGTTTAAGTTAGATTTGTTACCTAGATAATTTTAGAAAAACCGGAAATTTTTTTAATGGACAAGTCTTATTTTCCAAATACATTTTTTACCCTGTATTATACTAAATTTATATGTTTTGATATATACATATTGGGGCCAATACTTCATATGTTAATATAAATTTGAGGAAATAAATCTATGTCGTACTGTTTTTTTAAGAACCACTCCAAATTTTAGTGTTGCGTTTACGCAACAACGGCCGAATACATAAAGTCTCGATTTAATTTTCCTCTACACACTTGTCAAACGGTAATCGTTACTCTTATCTGTTACGACGTGCAGTGTTTACTCTGCGTTAACCACGAGCGTACGTGAACTATTATTGTGCGTAAAGCAACATTTTCAAGTGCCAAAATGCCAAAGTTTCTCACACAGAAAAAATTAGAGCTAGCTTTAGAAGAAATAGTACAAGATTTGGACTGTGACAATCGTAAGTAGAATATTACTTTTATATGCAAGACATTTTTAGATCATATGCTTTTGTTTTTTAGAAATAGATGCTGTGTATATTCCGCCAAATGTAGACGAACTTACAGACGAAGAGAATTTTTCTGAGGATGTCGAAAGACGAGAACAAAATGAAAATGCCGATATCGCGGGAACTTTTGCAATTCATACCAATGAAAATGATTTGTATGATGATTCTGATGAAGAACCCTTGGCTGTTAAAAGGCAGAGGATTTAGAGCAAAACTAAACCAATTTGAATCCCGTCTGGCAGTCTGGAAATTTTTTGCATCAAAATGTTCCGAAATCAAAGGAAGAAGATATGACCGAAGCTCTAAGAAATCAGTTAGAGTGTTTATCGCCGTTACAAATATTTTTTAAATTTTTTAACGATGCAGTTTTGGACTTGATAACACAATTTTCCGAAAAATATGCCAAAAAAGCTAGAACTGGAGTTGCAAGGCCGCTTGAAGTGGAACCCCCTATCGAAGTTAGACAAAATCAGGAAACTGGTATGGGCCATATAATTATCAAAACTCAAACAAGGAGAAGATGCTGGGTATGCCATAGCCAAACTATATACACGTGTCGATGTTGCAACGTTTTCTTACATACTACTTGTTTTGCTGCATATCATTAGGACTTCATGTTTTTTCGGCCACCATTTTTTATTATAGCTCTGTATTTTTGTGTTTTTCTATTACAATATATGTAGTTATTAACCATTTTTACGTAATATATTTTTGATTTTTTCAATAATTTTGCTCTATTTCAATGACCGGCCGAAAATGGGTTAAAGCCAATTGGCAGTAAGCACCAAGTAAAGTAAAGCACGGTCAAAGTAAATGACGTCTTGGGCTTGACCTCGCCAAAATTATCATGGATTGGCATTTTCCAGCCGACTTTGACGCATTTTTTTGATTGTATGGTACAGAAATTAACTTTTTTATATAGAATGCATTTTTCTCAAAATGTTAATAATAAAATAGTTCTTTTCTCTTCTAAAGACGATCCATATAACTTGTTGTTTCGCACTCTGATTGGTACAATTCTGTATATACGTATACTCTGTTATTAAAAAAACTCTGATAGTCAATTAAAAGTGGCTAAAATATTATCAGAATATTTATAATAATAATAATAGCTCCCGTATATAGCGTTTAATGCCTTGGGAGTAGCAAGGTACAGCTTGCCATGCTAGAGCCGTTCGGTATACAAGGAAGGTAATGTGGCTAGCACTACGCTTCAACCGTCTATTATTACCTCAGGATTGTGAATCCCAAGTACTCATTTAAGGCTGAGTCGACCTAGGTACCCAAACTATTTTTATTTTAATAAAAAATAGTCGGCTGATGAAATGCCAGGTGTAGGATTCGAACCCACTACCTTGAGATTCAATTTCAATTTCAAAGCATTTATTGAGAATGTCTCCTTAAATACAATAAAAAAGTGCTATATACAATATATACAATAAATAAAATAACATGATAAGATGGTATGTTGTTCTTCTGTTGAAGCCACTCAACCACCTAAGCGAACCCTGTGAACAGGGAGCAGGTGTTTACCCTAGGTAGCTCTTTTATTGACCGGGCGAGGACTTTGAGACCTTGAGATTGGTAGACGAGAGCCTGTACCTTTACGCCATCGGGCACCCTAGCAGAATATTTAATTTTTTATATATTTTTTGGAAATTCTGTAGCGTCTGGCGAAATAATTTACCCATTGAAATTTCTAAACAAGTGTTATTTTTCAAGATTTTAAATAACTTTATGCAATAAAAGATAAAAGTTTTAGAATTGGGCTAGGGTTTACAATATACTGGGTGGCAAATAAATCTGTAGAATAGTGAAAAAATCACCCGGATAGAGGAAGGACAAACGTGATAAGCAAAATGATAAGGCAGGAAAATTGTAGTAGATCTACTAACAAAGAGTTGCAAGCTCAATAGGCATTTAAATGATACGGAACTGACAGACGAAGTCATATGAAAACAAATATGCTGTTCTTTTAATCTTAAGCCATTGCCAAAGGGCTATATAGAAGATGTCCAGGTTATTAGATGTTCGGAAAATATAAATCTGGAGAATGTATAACTTCTTCTTCTCCTTCTTCTTATCACGCCCTCTCCTGCCGAAAGTTGGCGATCCAAATGGCAATTGTGGCTCTGGAAACTGCAGCCCGGAAGATTTCCGCAGACGAGCGTTCAAACCATCTCCTTAAATCTTTTAGCCATGAGTTCTGGCATCTTCCTACTGATCTTTTCCCCTGCACTTTGCCCTCTATTATGAGACGCAGTATTTCGTATCTACCTCTCATCACATGACCCAGGTATTGCATTTTTCGTTCCTTGATGGTGTTCAGTATCTCTTTTTGTTTCTGCGTGCGCTAGAGTACTTCATCGTTGGTGATCCTTTGTACCCATGAGATTCGCAGCATCCGTCTGTACACATACATTGCGAAGGCTTCTATTCTCTTTTCGGTCTGTGAATCCAGTGTCCAGCTCTCACATCCATAGAGTAACACAGAGAAGACGGGAAGACGTAGCATCTGGCCATTCGAGTTCTGAGTTCCGCACTGAGGTCTCGTCTTGTAAAAAATGATTTCATACGAAGATTTTTCTCGCTTGCTCAATTCTTGAAAATATTTCTCTTTTCGGGTCGCACTGACTATTTATTTTAGCTGCTAAATACTTTATTGGGGTCACTTGTTCGATTGTTGTATAACTTAGTCATAAACTAAGTACCTAACTATGTATAACTTAGTGATATGAAAAGGACCGCATTAGATATGTAAAGATTACAGTGGAAGAAACCAAGAGGCATTTTATAAAATATCTATTTATCTAACTAAGAAATTGGGGCAATGGTCCAGCTATGTAGAAACACCGGTTTCCTATAGATCACCGAAGTTACGCGATGTTAGACAATGCGAGTAAATGGACGGGTGACCGTCTGGAAACTCCGTCGTGCACTTTCTGTTGTTTCAAGAGAGGAGTGTAATATCTATTGACAAACACTACTCATGTACGTCGCGTTGGTTCAAGGCCGGATGTGATCGGTAGACACTCACTTATTCAGTAGGCCATTAGCAATGATATAGGAAATTGGTCTACCAGTTCAAAAAACATATTTCTCGTGTTAAAATTTAACATTTTGTATTCCTAACTAGGCTACATTCCCAACTAGGTACGCGTTTCAAAAAGTTAGTCTTCCACAGGACACAAATGTGTGTCATAATGCGGCACTTTTCTGCTATACTTGGTAAATACTCTTTATTAAGAGATTGTTGATATATAAGTAACCCAAAAATTAAAAAGAACGTATTTTTTTCTCTTTAATTTACATTAAGTAGGTATCTCTTTTGTTAGTTGTACCATCTTATTTTTGGTATAAATAAGTAACATGTTTAAAAATTCGCTGGCAAATAACCATACTATACAATTAACTCTTTGGGTTTTAATTATTTATTTATAAGAGTATACAATGGCTAGATTGTGAATAAAAAAGATCTAGACGATTTGGTAATTAAAAACATTTATTTGTCTGTATAATATTATATTATTTAGTAATATAAAAATTAAATTAAGTAAAATCTACAACCTAAATGTACTATACAAATGAGGTAGAACGAAAATCAGTCCTATTGATTTGAAAACATAATAGAAAACGTCTTTGGGTACAACGCGAATAAATAAATCTTAAAAGAAAAAACTAAAAAGGAAAATTGCTTATTTTTTCAAAATATGTATATAATTTAATCGGCAGTCAAAAACAAATAAAACTCCTATTACATCATGCCTGGAAAGCTGTAGCCATAGCCAGCCACTGTATATTGTGCAATATGATTTATTGTTGTTCGGCCCGCGTGCATTTCCAAAATGCGATAGAACGTTAGTAAAAGAAAATAAAAAAGAACGCAGCATACACATACACACAACCCATACATACAAATATATGTATGTATATGTATACGCGCCTGCACTTTCATATCGATGCGAAAAAAATGTTATTTTGATTCGTTTTCCCGAAACGCGGAGCTACGTAGGGGCGGAGGGGGTAAAACCCGCCAAAACAGGGGCGAGAGGGGTACAGAGGACCTGAAAAAATCATACGAAAAGGAACAAACTAGTGACGGAAGGGTAAGCGGGGACAAACGACACGCAAGGGAGACCAGGGTTGGATATGTAGTAAAGTAACTATTTGTTACATACCTACCGTGTGGTGCATCGGAACACGGGATATAGGAAATCCCATGTAAATTTTGAAAAAGTTAAATATTATCTCCCTAGATGATTTTATGCAAAAATTGTATTAAACTTTGTTGAAGAGGCGTTAAAGTTGTACTTTCATCTATTATTTCGTTTTATTTGGAACAGGCATCTAAAAGTTATTTGCAAAAATCTACCTTCGAATTACTAAAAATTTATATACGGCCCAGAGAAAGCTACAAAAATACCAGCAAAAATATTTAAAAAAATTTGTATAAATGTATGTCCTAAAATGCTTAGTTTCAGAGATAGAGGGTGTCGAAGTTTCATTTTTATTTCGATTTTTTCTAAATAATTTCTGATGTAACGTCAATATTTAGATGAAAACTTGGTGACTGGGCGTTTTTTGACATGAAAAATTTGATTTTGATGTCAATATGGCTCCTACTAGTAGAGGGCGCCACCTACATGTGTTTTAACTGTTTTGAAGCGTATTAACTTTTTGTCCGTACCTGTATAAAACTATCGAGCGGAAAAATATACATCCCTGTGACTTTTTACGTAAAAAATGTCTCTTTATAAAAATGGCTACGAGCAACCGTTCTTAAGATATTTAGAATGGAAATAGTCAATACATGTCATTATTGACGAAAAATGAACACGTTGAGTAGATAGTTATTTCACTGAAATAATAAATTTGGGAATTTTTTTTTTTTAAATTAATCATATTTTTTTCTGCAAAAAAATGATGATAAAACAGTTGCTGTTGAACTCTTGGCACAAAAACATTTCAAATTTAAGATTTTTGTCTAATAACTATTTAGTCAACATGTTTAATTCATACCATTTTCATGTCAATGATTACAGGTATTGATAATTTCGATTCCAAATATCTCGAAAAAAAGAGACTCTTTTCACGTAAAAAACGTCGTAAATGTATATTTTTTTTACTCAGTAGTTTTATACAAGTACGCACGAAACGTTATAACTCTTCAAAGCAGTTAAAAAATATGCAACTGCCTAATTTTCATCCAAATATTGATGTTACTTCATAAATTATTTGGAAAAAATCGAAATTAAAATGAAACTTCTACACCCTGTATCTCCGAAAGTAAACATTTTAGGACATACGTTTATAAGTTTCCGGAATACAGTTCGGACCACCCTGTATAAAAATAATAGTTTTATGTTCTAAAAAATAAAAACAAAGCTTTTTTGGGTAATGTTTGGTTTTGTTACTTTTATTCTCTTATCTACGGTTACTTTTCATTTTTTTTAGAATTATGAGTCATTAGCGCCACTGTGATCGTTTGGTGAACCCTTAAGCTACACGCACACTGGTGCGATCACGGCCGCGATCACGATCACGATCAGGGCAGTGATCATTCTAGCACACACACACATCAACGCGTTCACGTTCACCGCCGTACCTATATGCAGTGCACCATCCTGTAGGTATACATAGGTAGAAATTAAAAATGTGAATTATGTATACCGAAAAGAAAACATTCTTAAATACTTACCTACAATATTTAAACTTAAACAATAAAAATGTTATCCAATCCAATTGCAACTCCAATTTTGTCTCAAACTTTTTATTTTTAATTCTATTATTTTTGTAACTTGGTTCGGATAAATCATATAGAATTTTGTGTATTTTACAGCCTTAATTAGATGCTCTGTTAACTTCATTTCTAAATTGCAACAAGGAAAAACACACAAAATAACGGAAAATTCCTATCAGTTGGGTCGCGATCACGCGATCAAACTCGCGACAAGTTTAATCTGATCGCCACCGCAGAATAGAACGCCGCCATGTCAGGCCGCCTCATCTCCAAAATCCGATCGCGCCAATGGGAAACGGCTCATATGTATTCTTTAGCAACTTTTGGCCGCGGCTGCATGGAAATCGTGATCGCGGCCGTGATCGCACCAGTGTGGGTGTAGCTTTATTCTTCCCATTTTTGACCACTTTTTTAAATAAAGTCTCTTAAGAGATATTTCTCCTTATCTCTACACTCCATAGTCGTATTATAAATTTTACTAATTTGAAAGTAGATTTTTGCAAATAACTTTTAAGTTCCGATTCCAAATGAAACGAAATTCTACACAAAAGTACAACTTTAACGCCTCTTAAAAAGTCTAATGCACCTTTTGCA
>NW_022146076.1:559410-587024 GCF_002938485.1 Sitophilus oryzae
TGCCACAAACAATTTGCAATTTTTTCAACTAGCATTACTTTATGATGTTATTTTTTATTATCACGAGGTGGCTTTGGTGACTATTGTCGTAATGTCATATCGACACTGATTAGAACTCTAAATTAAATTTAAAAACGTTAAAAAGTAGCGATACAGGCTTGGTTTTATTAAATATTAGTAACACTAACTGAACTAAGGATATTAAAAAAATAACTGTAATAACTAAGTGTACAAATAAACAAAAAATATGTAAAACCTACTATAATAATTTATATTGCCTCCCCCGACCGCTATAACTGTGTGTAGACGTCGATTCATAACAGTTAATGAGGCTACAAATATATTATTGTTTATGTTTTCTCATCTTCTACAAGGACCAAGCAAATATTCATAATTTCGGCCATCTTCAACAAAGTCAGTGACTTTTGCACAATCTTCGACACTAAGATCCATATTCAATGATAGACAACAGTAGTGATCAAAGCCACCTCCTCATTATGAAGAATAACATCAAAAGTATCGATAATAGAAAAAAATGCAAAATGTTTGTGGCAAGTTCATTTTACTCTTAAAAATTAACCAAGGCATGTGGTGACATGAGTCAAAAAACAAAATATTCAGGAAACATAGTTCTGACCGAAAAATAATGTTTTAGGAAAATTTGCTCATGAAATTATTGCACAGGGTGTTTTAAAGATAGGGTAAAAAAGAACTCTTCGATTAACCCTGCATAATAAGTTAAATATTAAAGTTTATAATAAACTGTGTTTTCAAATTAAAATTTATATATTTATATACAGTTTGCTAAAAAACTCCAGGGAAATAACTAATATCTAAATATTTTGTAGAGCAACTTTTATGAGACACAAATTTTTATTTTGAGAAACATTAAGAATTGTTATTCTTTTCGAAATTCAAAAGATTTACATATACATAATATAATACCTATTTTTAAGAAGCTTTTTATTAAAATAATATTAACGTTATTAATACTATTATTTAATTTTTATTGCTGATAATGCTATATACTTTTAGTTATTATAATACATAACGCAAAACTTAAGTTAATCACTAATATAAGATTAATTAAGGTTTTTAATCACTAATACAAAAACGCAATAAATGTTTTTATGTGACTTTTAAACATAAATTTAATAATTTCAAATTATAAATCCCAGTTATAAAGTTTTTAGAAAAAATTAAAGACATGTGTCTCACAAAATTATAAATTATGTTAATATTTCCTTTCATAAAAATGAAGCTTTTATTGTTATTAAATTACTAAAATAGAGATAAACAGAAGAATATTAGTTAATAAAAAAGAATTATTTATAAAAATCAACCGCAATAAATCTTATTTTATTATATTAATAATATTCTACTAAAAAACTGATTATATAATTTATTTAGTGTTCTTTGCTTTTGTAATGTTTAAAAGTTAGTAAATTATAGTATCATAGGAGTAGTAAATAAGTATTATTCACGGAATAAGAAAATTACAAAAGTCTTCTTAAATTTAAGAAAAGAAAGTTTGAGATACTAAGTACTACTTGAAGAAAATAGTAGTAAAATTAATAGAATTTTATGGTTAATTTTTTTATAGTATTTTTTTTTTATTTTATTAAAATTAGTTTTACAATTCCTGTTTGTTATTTGAAATACATGAGTTTAGGTTTAGTTAATTTTACTCTACAAACAAAAGCGCGAGATAATTCAAACACTTTTACTATGTTGTTTACCATTCTTTACTACCATGTTTGGTAGTAAATAACAGACAGTAGAAAGACAAGAATGTTTATATAAAAGTTTTTATTTTTTTTCATTGATTTTGTATTTTTCATTCTTTGAATGTCCTTTTAGTTGTTTGAATTTAATTTGATTTGTAAGACACTGGAAATAAATAAAGGATATCTATCTATACAGATGTTCTAAAACCACAATTTTTGAACCGGGATAAAGCAATAATAATTATTAAAAGAAGAAGAAAAAAAATCCAAACGGCAATCAGCTTGTCAGTGGCATTTTACAAGAGATAACATTTTTATTTTTTACATATTTATGTTTCAGTCGAGAAATTTCTAGTCTTTTTTGTTAGAAATGAACCTGTTACAAGGTATAGACATTTTAATCATTCTTATAATCTTTTGGTTGAATTAGTAAAGTATCTTTTTCTCTTTTTGTATAAAATCCTTAAAACTTTAAAAATACTCAGCAATTTTCTCTAGAGCTCTTTATTATATATCCTAGAATTGTCATTGTCGTTTTATAAATAGCCGCCATCCTCCCACGACATAAAACCAAAACAAAACATCTTTGTTGACAAAGGTAAGTTCACGGACACTCACCGATAGCATCAGAAGCATTCACAGCACCAGCAATCGCCGTCGTCGTTCCAACAGCACCACCAGCAGCAGCCAGAGCGGCAGCTTCGTTCTCTTCGTCTTCCAGCAACCGGATCGGCCTAGCCTGTTTCCTTCGCGACATTTTGTTCCCACTAAACACACCAAAGGATTCACTGTCACATAATAATATCACTCATCGGAATTTTTTGCTATCGGAAGTTTTTTGGACTGAGAGAGCGCAAAGATCGGGAGACTCGCCGACATCTACCGCGTCGCGGTGCCTTCTAAACGGGCGCCTCTGCGAATGGTGGGGACCGAAATAAGGGCGGTGCGTCCAAACCACCCTCGTAAACCTTCGGCAACGTTCGGGAGTTTCGCGAGTCAGCGTATTAGTGTCGCGATCTCAGCCGAAGGAGACTTTTTAATATTATCGCGAAAAGGGTGGAATTTTTTGATTGTTCGTTTAGGCGATTTTTGGGTGAAATGTTGTGGAGCAAAGTGGCGGCCGGCGGGCGGCTGGCGAGTCGTTCGGCCGACGGTATTTGACTAAGTGCGAGAGTCGCGGGCCGGCCGATAAGCGCCGCCCCTCTCGGCTTACCTGGGAGGGGGCCCTGGCGGCTCATTCACGGCGGCGAGCGGCGAGGCGACGGGAGCGCGATTCATAAATCACTGATATTGGGAGGTGAGAAGAGGTGTGTAGGGGCAGGCTCGAGTTTGGAAGATTATGCTTTATCGTTTGATATGATGTGGTGATTGGTTCCGAAATGAATGCCTGAGGAAATCCAAAAAGTTACTGAAAATCTAAACTTTTAAAGTGAAGTACCTATTTAAAAAAAACAGTGTGTGCACTATGTGCGTATATTTGAAGTGAAACTTCTTACTAACAGCTATTAAATTGGAGGATATATATATTTTTATGAATGTTATATATCAAACTTCAAAAAAAAATAGAGTTAATATAAAACCTTATACTATTCTAGCTTTATAATTTTATATGTTTCTTTAATTTTTATTAAAAAACGATAATTCACCCGGCCGGATAGCCGTGGTCATTAAACCAAAATATTACTACATCTATATCTCTGACCACTACTAACCAACAATTTGTTGTGATCTGTGGTCTATTTTTATTTAAATGTTTTGTTTATTAATCATTATTTATAGTGATTTAGAGTAATGTTATTAAATTAAACGAATATCCTCGTTGATTATTGGTTTGAAATAAATATTACATCAGTGTCAGAACTATCTATAGGCACACCGAAAAAAAGATCTCTCAGTCGAAATGAATATGACTTTGACCCAAAAGATTGGCGCTTTTCAATAGGGCCAACAACGACGTTTCTTTGCCCAAAGCATTAACTATCTTTTCATAAGCTTTAAAAAATTACTTTAGAGAATAGAAGAATCTATCTGTCCAAAGTATTCTACTCTTGACCCAAAATGAATATGCAAAGAAGTTCTTGCTACAAGAACAATAGTCTCTTTGATTCATGCAAAAATTCTTGATTGAAAAGGGACATTTCTTGATTAAAGAGACACTTTTCTTAAACCAATAGCGAATATTATTGACTCAGCTAAAATTTATTTTGATATAAGAGAAGTCTATACATCATATACAGGCATATTAGATACGAGGTATATTATTTTCTGATAAATTTAGGTTATTTCTGCTTCTTCACTCCTTGGTATTTTTTGGGGTAGTTCATTACTCTACAAATTACAAAAAAATGTTACATCACGATTAATCAAAGTAAAGCAAATAAATTATTAAAATTATAAGCTTTGGTCACATTTTGAATTTTTTAATACGACGACTTGAAATTCTAAAATTTTTGTAATTATTTGCATAAAAAAATCGATACCTATATTCTTATTCTATAGTCACGCATGCATTATCTAAACAGTGGCATTAGGTAAATGTCTCTTACCTTCAAATATAGCAAATAAATGCTCTAATTTCCATTTTTTCAGAAACTCCTTTAAATAATCCATATATCCTAAAATTTGTCCATAAAAAATGACAAATGCATGTTAATAACGATCACTAATTTGCTATACGATATCCGTTTAAAAAGCAAATTATGCAAAATTCCAAGTGAAGTGATTCCAAGCAACAAAACCCGTGCGTACTATGATGTGCGACCTATGAAATGCGACGTACGACTGATTGGACTGCCGACTGATTGTATATACCGTCCTTCGCCATCGTCTTTGCGTGTCGTTATTATTTTTCATCAAAAGAGTATTTAGCTATCGGAAAAAATGGCCATGTTTCTTGAATGAAGTACTTCCTAGCTTATTTTTCTTTTATCTTAAAACAAAGTAACTAGCACTTGGTTGAATGAAAATAGATTCAAGAGAAATTTTCGAATTTTTCAAGAGAACCAGTTTTCTTGAGTTAATTGAGTTTTTCTTCAGGCAAAATATTTTTTTACGCTAAAATAAATTCTCTTGCCACTAAATTTTTTTTTTCAAGAACCATGACGATTTTAGTTGCTAAGTCTATCTTTTTTATCAGTGCACACACTGGTAAAGTTTACAGAATTAAAAAAAATATTATGTAAACTTTTACACTTGATGATTATACTAAAAATTTTTATGAATAATCATAAAATTTAAAAATAATGTAATATAATGATGATAATGTTTTTCCTAATTTGCATAAATCTTTAAAGGAAGCTGATTGAAGGTTTTATTTGGATTAAATTACTTAAAATACTAATTACTAAAGAAAAATAAATGTAGCTAACCATAAACAGTAATTTAGGAACAAAATCCACCATCCTGTCTGTTCGTAAGATTTGGTCAATACCATCGAAAAAAGAGAAGGCCCAATACTTTATGCGTGACGTCATCGAAAGGAGGCAATGGGCGGAACCCAAAACTCAGAGTTAATAGAAAAATGAAAAAAACTACAAACTGGTTATCAACAAAAAAAATACTAAAATTACTCTCTAATAACACAACTCTATATTATATAATTGTAAGTGCGGCCATTTTAATCTCCCAATTTGACTCTCGGCTATGCTACGCGCTTATGCATATTAGGTACGCGCCGTGACAGCGGCGATTGTAAATCTGGTTGCGTTTTCCTTTTACTTTTAGCGCGCCCCCCGACCTAACCTGTTATCTCCACCACGTGCAGTGCGGCTCCGCCCATTCATATGAACTACATAATTTTATTGGATATTTGCCCGATAAAAAACGATAAGCGCACGCGAACCCGTAATTACGGATTTACGAGGTAGACATGGAGATTTTAGGCGTTTACGTAAATGCGTTAGTGGATTTTCGTTTTGATTTAATATGATATTAAATATCAAAAGGATTCTAAGATGATGCTCGGAGATGTAGAGAGTATATAATTTTTTTAGAAGACCAACATAACTATATATAAAAATGTCTATACCTATGTGGCGGATTCATCTCTCCTAAAAATCCTATATGGGTATTTCGCCACTACAAAAAAATCTACAAAATAAAATAGTTATTTTTTGTAAACACTTCTGCGTTAACCCAAACGGAAACTACTTGTCAGAAGTTAGGTTTACAGATATATCTACAAATTTGCATAACGAACAAAAAAATGCTTAACGTTTCGGATATCTCTTTCCGTCGTCGGAAGCAAAAAGAAATACTAAACAAAAATAAAGAAAAAAAAATAAAGAAAAAACTATTTAAAATATTTAAATTCAACTATTCGAGAACACATTAGTTTTTTAAAACAGATACCTACGTATGTAAAACCCGTTGACGTTCTGTTAAAATGACATTATATCAATTTAAACTTCAAAATTAACAATTTTTCCTGATAACAATTACCAACTTAATAAGGTAAAACCAAAAAGCTTCAAACTTACTGTATAAATATTTTTTAATTTGTTTTTCATTTTTACGTATGTTATGTTTATTTATGTTATGTTCTTAATCAAAGAAGCGATTGTCAAACATTACTAACATCTACAGATGCATGAGCAATACATTTATTTTTATTATATTGTATTAAAAAAGCCTCTTTTATTTTTCTTTTAGAGGCTATAGCTTCTTTTATTGTAATTTTTACGTTGATAATAAAATCTACTCTGTGTCCTCTATTCCATGAATGCTGACAAATCTTAAATTTGCGAAAATCGCCCGTTCTTAAATAATTATGTTTTTTAATTCGAACAATTTAAGGGTCTAGATGTTTCACCAATATAAAATTTATCACATTCAGTCATGGTATGTTGTATATTACATTTTTTGTTTGTTGTCCAATGTTCATTGGTTTAGTATGTGTTAAAATGGAACTAAGTGTATTTTGTGTTTTGAAAGATGTTCGTATGTTAAATTGTTTTCCTATCCTTCTTATTTTTTTCAGATCGCCTGGTATGTATGGAATTGTAAATTGTATATATTTTGTATTTTTATCGTTGTGTGTATTCTGTCTACCATGATTTGGGGTTTGTATTTCGTTTTAATATTTTGTTAAAAAGATATTGATAGTCGTTTTTTATTAATGTATTTTTTATGTGGTTTATATCTCTGTTTAGTGAATTGTGTTTGAACATATTATTTTTGCCCTATCATATAAACTTTTATAACACTTTTTTAAACATGCTGTGATTAGATAAAATAAGGTTTTTACACTTATACAGTGATTTTAAAGAACATAACATAGGAACACTGTTGACATTTGGGACAAACAACGCTGACACATTGAGTCTCCGTTAAAATAACTTTTATTTTGTCGATTTTCCGCCCTTAGTATTTCTTAGCGCAATACCTTTAGTAAGTACTTTTTTTGAAGAAAGCTCAAATAATATTACCTAAAAATTATATACCCCCCCCCCCATTCATCTTTTATAGAAAAACACTTACACTCCTTGAAAGATAGGTAAAGAATACCATTCTATTATTGCCTGTCTGTCTACTTTGCATAGACACTCATACCGAACGCACTTTAATATTAAAGCTAGCGTATTAAATTTCAACACAGAGTACAGACAAATGTTCGAGAGCATTTGTCGCGTAAACAATAAGATACGTTATGATACGAAGGCGCCGGTTGTAAAATTTTAATTTCCCTAAATCTCATTTCCTAAACATATGGGCACCAAAAGTCGACACACCAAGAGATAATTGAACTACAATATAGCATCTTAACTTTAATAACATCCACAATAGATAAGATTTAGGTTTTGTAATTGTTCGGTTTGAAACAATGGCCTCGTTTTAGACCTAATACGCTATTTACGATGTGATTAAATAATCTGGTGACATATTCTGTAGATTATTTGGTATGTATATAGGTACCTAAACATATTGAAGTAGTGTTTATTATTTTTGTAATGTCACTGTCATTGTAAAGTCGTATTATTGTTGTTTTTTGGCGGTTACTCCAGCAGAAAACATTCGAGTAACAGAAGTCGATTTCAACATGTTCAATTTTAATTGAAGATGTTAAAATCCACTGTATCCGGGCTTTAGCCCGGACTCCATTAGCCAAAACGCTACGCCACGCGATGCCATGCTACCCCACGTCATGAATCCGGTGCGTATGTTATTTTATTTGAAATTACATGTGCGTACACGCTAGGCAACACGCCACGCCATCCGACGCTATAACACGCTATGGCACGTGTGATGGTCGATTCGTCGGTCCCAGATCTCACCGACGCGAAGTGTGTTACGGCGTGTTGTTCCCCGCTTGCCTCTCTAGTCCCGCAGCTATCTACTTTTGTAATTGATGTAGGAATGTCCCAAAAATAAAAAATCAATATTTTGATTCAATTATTGATATAATCGATTCAACATCGTATATAACAAGATAGATCCAGAAAAAATCGTCAACAAAAGATTGATTCCCAAAAGATTGATTTAATAATATCGATATTCGATTCTGAATATACTGGTGTACTGGTATTATCATTATAATCTAATATCGGCATATGTATCGACACTCCTAGTATTTTCGTAAAGCCTATACCCATTAAACGTTTTCTAATAAAAATTTCAGGCATGTTAACACGTGTTAAATGGTATGTACACCCATTCCCACGTCGCAACACGTGGAATAGCGTGGCATCGCGTCGGGTATTGGCTAATGGGGTCCCGGCTTAAAGCAATAATAACCGATGTGGAATTTTTATGAGGGAGGTTAATCACCGCGATTTTACAGATCTATTTTGTGATTTCCTTTCTTGAGTTATAACGAAAAAGCCAGTATCTGTGACGACTCTACAGAGGCCAGCGCTTTCCATCTCCGACATCAGCCATACCAAAGTTTATGCCACAAAGGTTGTCGTCTCGGCGCACTCAATGATAAGGTATTCTGGTGTTTCCCCATTTTCCCCACAGAATCTGTATTCTCCGTTGTTTGTCAGCTTCAACCTGCTGGGGTGTTCGTTGAGGAGACTGAGACAGTGTGCTGTTAAAGAGCCCCTGACAATCCGAATATTGTTGTGACTTAAATAAAAAAAAGTATTTGATTTTTTCTTGGTCGTAAATCCTTAGAAACTTCTTCGAGTGTCTCAGACCGTTGGAAGATTTCCATTTCAGGTTACGAATGGAGCCTTCAGATTCTTGAGTTCCTCTTTAAATTGGTTTCCGCTGGGAAAGCAGACAGTTCTGGTTCAATTAGTGGAGTGTTCGCTTCTTTTCGGGTTCTCATGGCTCTGCATTTTGCACAGGTTTTGCCTTGCTGTACGTTGCTTTAGTTTTGTGTACCAAACAAATGCTCCATAAGTAATGGTATATTACTACTTAATCATGGTATATTCCTTTAGATTAGAATCTAAATTTTAGATTAGAATCTAAAAATATCTGCCTACTGAAATAGTTTCTGACAACGCATACAAAATCATCCGACAACACAGCAAAATACGCATATTCCCAATCCCATCTCTTTCCCTCTCATATTAATATTCGATACTCTCGTCTCTATCTCCCTGCCGTGGCAATGTTTACATTCGTATAAATAGATGATTGTGTCCGATGACTGGGTTCAATATGCACTTAGCCGTTTATTAATATTGGGGGACGTTCCTCCTTTGGGCCCCCTCTCTTCTTTAAGTTTAATGTCGGGTTCGCACTTCCCTTCGCGCCTTTGTCATTCAGATTTTATTAATATAGCGACAGTTTTCAATTTATCTAAGTAAATACGGGGGTGGCGCTCGAATAGATGAATGCGAGAGGGTAGTGATTTGCGAATTAAGTCGGGGCATCTGGATGAGTAGACGGGATTCCAGAGTATTTGTTTACAATTTTATATAGGTACTTAATTTGTTTTATACTTATTTATTTTACTTTTCAAGATTTTATTATTTATTTTTTCTTAAAGATTTTAAAGCAGATATCATTAAAATAGTAAAAGTTATGTAATAGTAAAAACTAGAACACCTTGTATAAGACATTATTGTGAAGTGATTACTACTGATCTTTCCTACTTTTGATTTTAACTGGCACCCTTAATTGTTTTTTGCTTCATTCTGATAGAAAATGATACTGAATCTCTCCAAAAAAAATTCTTTATTAATTGTTTCTACTGCACTGCAAGAAAAATCTACAAATAAATAAGTTATTTTAATAAACATGCGTTAAAACTAAACGGACACTGCTTGTCAAGTTATATGTTTACAGTTATACAAAATTTGCCTAACAAGAAAAAAAAAAAAATGCTTAACATTTCCGGAAAAGTTTATCTCTTCCATCAAGCAAAAAATACAAGAATAAGAAAAAAACTGTTCATCTTAATTCTTTTTTTTACATCGATCAAATGACATATCATGTCAACTTTTGACATTTTCATAACAAAATTAATTTTAAATTTCCAATCTAAAGTGCCACATATTATGTGTTAAAAACACTAATTTTTAATCAAGGAGCCTTTGAAAAATAGGTTTTAATCGTCTAATATTTTTAGTGTCTTATCCTGGCAGGTTAAGAGATGCAAAAATCGTATTTTTAATCATATCTATTTTTTTCAAATGGAATTAGGGTGGCTTATTAGCATATTTACTGAAGAAAAGGCATTTTTTACGAATAATTTGGTACCACATACTTGGTATTTCGAGTGAAATTGTCGTTATAAATCGGATGTTGCAATTTCAAATAAACCATATTCGAAAATGTCAAAAGTTGACTATGATATGTCGTTATATTCAGAGTCTTTTCATTTCCTATCGAATAAAGTAGTAAAATGCCGAAGGTGTCATTTAAAAATCAAAAGTTGTAGTCATTTCTGGTGAAACAGGAAATGACCAAAAACAATTGAATACATACTATATCAATCCTAATTTATGTCATGGGTAGGTAGATAGATACATGGCTCCTATTTTACCCAAAAAAACTGTCTTGCCCTCTCATTATCGTTATCTATTATTATAACGAAAAAAAAATCGAAGCTTAAGAAGTGGTTTAACGGAAAAAAAATCGGCCTATTGTGTGTAATGGGTTCACCCAACTCGAACCAGGTTTACAATTATTAGATGACTACACACGACCCGATCTATAAGAATTCAACCCGACCAAATCGACTCAAACAGAACTTGAAAAATTATACTTATTGCTTAATTTATAAGCAAGCTTAGCTTTATTATTATTTATTTTTCGACGAAGTCCAGATTTTTTCCGGACTTTAGAGCTCACTTTTCAAAAATTGTGTGGAAACCATAGTAAAGATACCTCTTCGATAGGTACGATAACTGACCTAGGGCGAGAGAAAAAAGTATAATTACAAAACGTGTCGGACAACCGTCGCACAGTGGAACGAGCTTATGGGAGCTGTTGGACATGAGGTTTTCTTCTCAACACTTTTAATCCAAAAGACGAAAAAATGATTTTTATATACCGTAATAATGTATAAACAGAACAATTTTAAACTTTAATGAAAGAAAGTGGTTGGCTCGTTACAAACCATCTACAGGGTGACCTAGAAAAATATAGTATGTTTTGGAAAAATCACAAGTTTTAAATGCTTATAAACTTCGCCAAACTGTCGTGGAATGTTTTAGTTTTGATCCTTTTAAAAAGAAATAGCTTTAGATCTTTAGAAATCTAAGGCTACTGATACCGTGTTATAAAAATATGGTAATTAAGGGCTTACATATATTTTCCTATTTAATATAACTTTGCTAATATCTTCGATTTGAAAGAAGATATCAAGATGCGGTTTTCACTGACTTTTTAAGCTTTCATTGCTCTTTACTATCAGCTAAAATGACATATACCATCGCATTTATTTTTTTTTGAAAAAACGCGCAATGTTTCGTAATTTGTAAGACAGCGCCCCCTAGCATCTACGTTCAAAAGCTTACTATTATTGTTTATATGGTATAATATATAGTAAGAAACGGTCTTTTAAACGAGCCCCCGTTAGTTGGATTCCGTCCATCCAGTCCGGAATTATTAATATTTAAATAAAAGCAGATCTAACCTTCCCCCACCACTTTATTTTGGCAGATAGGGGAAAATGGTTCTAACAAAAAATATTCAGAATTTACTGAAGATTATGAAGCTATTATTTATAGTACCCCTTATCTAGGCAAAGTTGTGTAAAAACTCCATTTTCTTTTTTTTATAGCAGTTGCGCCCTCTAGCGGCCATTCTACAAATTTGAAAATAATTTCCAGCATTTTCTCATGGTCACTTTAGTTATGAATATTTTTTCCGCAAGCCTCACGGCTAATACTTTCCGAGATATAGCCGAGAGCTATTCTTAGTGGGACACCCTGTACAATAACTTTATTATAAGCAAAGAATATAACAGTAAATCAACGCACTAGAATATTTTTATTACAAACAAAAAACCTCAACACTGCACTTTAACCCTCTTTCTTTTTCCAATAGTTTATAAGTTTTCCATATATTTGTAGCACCCTGTATCTGTTTTTGATTTTAGCGTCATTTTGTATTTATTCAATTAATAATTAAATATTAATAAATTTATAAAAAATAAAGATAATTTGACTCTAAAAATGTTAAATTAATTTATTGGAATTGAAAAGGTTTTTGATTTTAGTATAACATGTATTAGTAATATATTAAATGGAAATTTTTAGAGGGGGGCAAGCTGGGGCAAGATGTTAAATTAGTTTCGTTATTAGAAAGGCTTAATCTACCTTGTGATATATATAAAGTCTTGGCCAACTTTGGCCATTTTTTATTTTTCTACATACACATTTTTTTGCTACTAAATATAGTATTTGGCAGCAAAAAATGTTTATGTGTCTCTTATATACAATTGTTCTCCCAAACTTTTGTGACTATATATATATCTTTTATTTTAAAGTGTTTTCACTTTAATAATCGTTTGCACTAATATGTATGGTTAAAAAAAATTATTAATGTCTTTGCCAGTTTTTATAAAACTAGGTTGTTTCACAAGAAATGAATACCATAATTAAGTCAGTGTAATATCTTCATTTGAAACTTTTCAAACAGACATATAATTAAAATTATTTTTTTGAGTTGGATAAAATATAACGGTCTGGACTTTAAGTAATTCAAATCTTCTACCAAAATTATTTAATTTAAAATTTTATTTTTAAGTCAATGTCCAACATTTTATATTGGGTCTTTCCACCGTGCGTCGCGGGAATCTATCTCTCTCTCATCCCCGGCACGATTTATAACCCCGATCGGAAAACACAAGAGGACGAAGTATTAATAGCGGGACTAGTTGTTGGACGCGACTTTTTCGTCCGCTCCGTTCGCGATTTATGACGCGGCCGCGAGCCGATATCAGCGCCTCGAGATCTCCGAAACACACGTGTTCGTAGCTTCTGAATCGTCATAACCGAGAGATATGACGAGATTAGCGGGGTAAAAACGACGGATCGCGACGAATCGTCGCTTTGCGCGATGCCGACAAGGGTTTTTCGTCAGGCGAGGTGTGGTCGGGAGAGATCGGATAGTTGGGTGCCTGGTGAGAATAGAAAATTAAAATAAATACGGTTAAACTATTGTTTGGGGATAATATACCGTGTGGTGCATCGGAACGCGGGACTTAGTAAATCCCATGTAAATTTTGAAACGTCAAATATTATCTCCCCAGATGATTTTATGCAAAAGTTGTATTAGACTTTCTTGAAGAGGCGTTAAAGTTGTACTTTTGTCTAGAATTTCATTTCATTTGGAATAGTCATTTAAAAGTTATTTGCAAAAAATCTACCTTCAAATTAGTAAAATTTATAATACGGCTCAGTGAAGCTACAATTAAAATACCAGCAAAAATCTGATTGTGTCAATGTCAAATTCGATGTCACATTTTATCATAGATAAATGCAACAAGTTTAGATTGGAAAGCCAGTAAAAATTTTAGGTCGCGATATTATTTTGGGTCGCGACCGTTATACGCGATCTGGCGCTGCTATAGCGGTCGCTAACAACAACGGCAAACAAAAACAGAAATAATTTTCTCTTGTCAAAGTCAGAATCTTCAAAAATCATAATAATCTTTTAACATCCAAACCGCTCTCATTAAAGAAATTCCGAAAAGTGTTTATAGCGTCCAATTTCAAAGTAATAATTGCTATCTTGTGAGTTTAATTCAAGTTTTATTTACTCCAACCGGTGATAATTGTGAAAAAGTGGCATTAAAAACTTAAAAAGCTGTGCTGCGAACTGTGAACTGCAAAAACCACATCGTGGATCGTGGCATAACATCGGTTTCCAATGTTTCATAGGTATTTCATGCATGCGTCCTTATACAGGGTGTTTTAAAACAAATGCGAAAAACTTCAGGGGGTGATTCCTTGTACAAAATAAAGGGTAGTTTGCTTCATAAACGTTGGGTCAAAAGTCAACTATTAGGGAGATATCGTGGTACAAAGATGGCGGAAAAATAATGTTTTTATTTTTTATCTTGAAAACGAAAAGAGATAGACTAATAAAATTTTATGGAAGCATTACTGTTATGAAAACACACTTTCTGGTAATTTTTTCACTTTTTTGAAATGAGTGGAAGGGGTTGAAATAAACTACTTATCATTCTTGTTAACGAAATTTAAAGAAAAATCTTATCAAACACATGCAAAAAAATTAATTTGGATAGTTTAGTTTGTTTAGAAACTTTTTTATCTCTTGTATTTTTTTGAAAAAACTCACCGATTTGAAATTAAAAAAAAATGTGAAGCATTACATGTCAGGACAAAAAACATTTTCTGATAAAGAATCTAGTGGGCTGCTGTAATTTTTTTAGGAAAAAATCTAATCGGCCGCTGTTACTTTTTAGGATGTTCCTAATATTATTTTATTTGACATTACTCTACTGCAATACGTTATTATCTAGATGATTATTCTTATCGTTATTATCACTAGATTCTTTATCAGAAAATGTTTTTTGTCCTGACATGTAATGCTTTACATTTTATTTTTTAATTTCCAATCGGTGAGTTTTATCGAAAAAACACAAGAGGTAAAAAAGTTTCTAAACCAACTAAACTATCCAAATTAAAGCATTTGCATGTGTTTGATAAGATTTTTCTTTAAATTTCGGTAACAAGAATGATAGGGGTAGTTTATTTCAACCCCTTCCACTCATTTTAAAAAAGTAAAAAAATTACCTGAAAGTGTGTTTTCATAACAGTAATGCTTCCATAAAATTTCATTAGTCTATCTCTTTTCGTTTTCAAGATAAAAAATAAAAACATTATTTTTCCGCCATCTTTGTACCGCGATATCTCCCTAATGGTTGACTTTTGACCCAACGTTTATAAACCAAACTACCCTTTATTTTGAACAAGGAATCACCCCCTAAAGTTTTTCGCATTTGTTTTGAAACACCCCGTATAAAATAGAGTTTCTTGTATGCAACACAACGTTTTTTATTTATAAAATTAAACAAAAATAATAATAAATTTGAATAAACAATATTTGGCGATATAATTCCGGAAAAAGCCGAACCGCTCCGAAACTTTCAAAAGTTTTGGGTCGCGACCGTTGCAAGAATAGTGCCAAATAGTGTTTACATTGTCCTTATGGGCACTTTCCAATCTAAACTTGTTGCATTTATCTATGCATTTTATTTACAAAAATTTGAAGGTACAAAATGGAGTTTTTTCATAAAAATTATTATGAATTTCCCAACTTCTGAAAATGTTACTATGGTTAAACATCATTTTGCTGGAAATTGTATTCTCGCTGTGTTAGATATGTTCGCAGCTCAGTCTCCGAAAAGCCTAAACCAAAGAAGTCATCAGTTTAAAGACTAAACCAGAGGTTTAAAACCATAGACAAACAAATAAAAAGAGACTGGCAAATTAAATGGCAAAGAGAGGGACAACGTTCCCGTAGCGCAACTCAGAACGCAAAATTTCGTTCTATTATGGTTCTATTTATGTTGATCTGCGCATTGCGTCTATTGGGCCCACTATCTCATTCTAATATAACAAGAGGGAAAGAAGCAGCCATATAAAACGTAATTTCTAAATAGAAATTAGAACAATTGCCTTTAGTTTTCGTCATCATGACAACCAAGATGACAACATCATGACAGTTCATCATGTTTGTTAATTTTTCTTTTGGTGATTTACCTTTTTTTTCTAAACTCTCCATTTTATTGACTTATGAATATGGATAGGGAACAAATTCCTTTGTTCCATATAGGTATTTATAATTTTAGGTTATACTATTTGTTATTTTATTTGCTGCAGGAGCCAGTATCATCTATTTTCTATATGTACCCCCTTTCTCTGATAGATATGTTAAAGACACCCGGTAAAATAAAAGTAAGTAGTTATATTTATCATCTTATTAAGAAAAAAGTAGAAGTAGTAGTGTCAAAAATATTTCGAAGCTCTCTTAACATAACAAATTAATACAATTAATTTTTTTCATTTTTTGGGTAGGTAGTTTATAGCTGGTTTACACTACCCGGCTACTCAAAATCTTTCCCCATTTTGGTCGCAGTTACTTAGCAGCTACGAATATACGACGTAGCCGCCGATGGTCACCGCCCACTTTGTAGTGGCTTTGATAGTAGCTGTTACGTATCTGCCACTATAAATGCTAGTTGGGTTTTGTTTTAGGATTTGAAAATGGTTCAGGATCATGATTCTCGTAAAGTATTCTTTGCTTGGATATTCACTTTGTTATTGCAATTAGGCAGTCTTTTCGAAAATGAGATTTTTAATGTCCTTTAAAAAAATTGGCCGATCGTTCGTCTGCATTTAAAATTGGTAGGTGGGTGGAATAAACACTGTTATTTTTTGTTATTATATTATAAAAATTTTATTTATTTTTATGTATAAATAAATATGTTTATAAAACAGTATAATTTTTGCTTTTTTTATAATTTTTCTTATAATACTAGTATTCTTTCGATCTGAAAGAAACTGCAAATTTTCACTTAAACTGATTTATTCCCTACACCATGATTTTTGTTCCCTTTACGTGGTATTGGGAGTAAATCAGTTTAAGTGAAAATTTTCAGTTTCAGAATGAAAGAATACTACTAATAATGGCTAATTTAAATTTTTCGCCAGCCAGAATGGGCGATAATGTCTTACGATACGTTTTATACCTATCTCTTTCTTTTTCATATAAAGCACACATAATAAAGAAAGATAGCAATAAAGACGTACGTCCTGCCATGGTCCTGCTAATTGGTTTCAAAATTGTTATTATGAGTTGCGCTACGGGAACGCGGTCCCACTCTTTACCATAGGATTTGTCAGTCTCTTTTTATTTGTTTGTCTATGTTTAAAACTAAGGGCACTAAGATATTAAACACATGGAGGTGTGAAGACAAAAATATTATTGAACAGGAAGAAAATAACACTGACTCCCGTTTATTGGGGATACAGTAGAAAAATACCACAGGATATGTCGCCGAACGATTTCTTCCTGTGGAGCACACTAAAAAACCGTTTTTATGGGCATATTAAATACAAAAATTTAGATGGACTGAAAACGACACCTCTGTGGAATGCTAAAGATTCTCTCCTTAACAGTTTTGTATTGTGAGGCGTGATTTTTTTTTGCTGTTTTTTTCTGTTTGGCTATGAAATGGGAATTATGCAAACATTTTATTAATTAGTATAATTTTATAAAGTTCCTTTAGTTACCAATATTTGTTCTATTTGTTAAATTATTGTGGATGCACTGAAAAAAAAGATCTCTCAGTCGAAATGAATATGACTTTGACCCAAAAGATTGGCGCTTTTCAATAGAGCCAAGAACGACGTTTCTTTGCCCAAACCATTAACTATCTTTTCATAAGCTTTAAAAAATTACTTTAGAGAAAAAAGTATTTCACTCTTGATCCAAAATTAATATGCAAAGAAGTTCTTGCTACAAGAACAATAGTTTCTTTGATTCATACAAAAATTCTTGATTGAAAAGGGACATTTCTTGATTAAAGAGACACTTTTCTTAAACCAATAGCGAATACTATTGACTCAACTAAAATTTATTTTGATCTAAGAGAAGTCTATACATCATATACAGGCATAAGGTATATTATTTTCGGATAAATTTAGGTCTTCCTGGTCTGTAGTAAGTAAAGTGATATTATTTTCCTCGATATATATTATTTCTGCTTCTTCACTCCTTGGTATTTTTTGGGGTTGTTCATCACTCTACAAATTACAAAAAAATGTTACATCACGATTAATCAAAGTAAAGCAAATAAATTATTAAAATTATAAGGTTTGGTCACATTTTGAATTTTTTAAAACGACGATTTGAAATTCTAAAATTTTTGTAATTATTTGCATAAAAAAATCGATACCTATATTCTTATTCTATCTATAGTCATGCATGCATTATCTAAACAGGTGCATAGGTAAATGTCTCTTACCTTCAAATATAGCAATTAAATGCTCTAATTTCCATTTTTTCAGAAACTCCTTTAAATAATCCATATATCCTAAAATTTGTCCATAAAAAATGACAAATGCATATTAATAACGATCACTAATTTGTTATACGATATGCGTTTAAAAAGCAAATTGTGCAAAATTCCAAGCAACAAAACCCGTGCGTACTATGATGTGCGACCTATGAAATGCGACGTACGACTGATCGAACTGCCGACTGATTGTAGGTATATACCGTCCTTCGTCATCGTCTTTGCGTCTTGTTATTATTTTTCATCAAAAGAGTATTTAGCTATTGAAAAAATGGTCATGTTTCTTGAATGAAGTACTTCTTAGCGTATTTTTCTTATTATCTTAAAACAAAGTAACTTGCACTTGGTTGAATGAAAATAGATTCAAGAGAAATTTTCGAATTTTTCAAGAGAACCAGTTTTCTTGACTAAAGAGAGTTTTTCTTCAGGTAAAATATTTTCTTTTACGCTAAAATAAATTCTCTTGCCACTAATTTTTTTTTTCAAGAACGATGACGACTTTAGTTCAAGTCTATCATTTTTATCAGTGTAGTACTGTTATGATTTTCCGGGAGAGTGCACATGATTTTAGTTTTATCGATGTTCAGCTTAAGGCCCAAAGCCTCGTATGCCCAGGTATATGTGTTCAGCATTTCTTGTAATTGCAGTAACGTTTTTGCAACTAGAGCGCAATCATCAGCGTATTGAAGTTCTGTAATGAATTTTTATGTGGTTTTATGTTGTTAAGTCATTGTATGTTGAACACTGACCGTTCGCTCAAAGACCGTCGTCATACCTGTTTCTAACACCGATTCCTTTTTCCTGCAGTTTGCTGTCCACTATAATAGAGAGCGCTGCCATAAATATGTTAAACAGGAGAGGAGCTATGACATATCCCTGCCTATCTCCTGTATTTGTCAGGAACGGATCGCTCAGTGATGCATGATGTGGCACTCTCGACTTCTTCTTATGCAGGCTTTTACCGCAGAATAAATATGTTATCTGTGCTTTTACACACTGTAAGAAATTTGTTGGGTACTCCGAACTTTTGCATAATTGCCGAAAGTGCATCTCTGTTTAAACAGAGTCAAAGGCTTTTATTAGGTCGTCGTTAGGTATTAATTTTTTGAATATCTTTCATACGTTTTGATGATGCTATCGAATTATCGATATAGTGCAATCCCTTGGATCTGATGATGACAGTTAGACTGTCTCTGAATTAATTCAAACGAGGCGCTCTGGTCACTCTATATGAGAAGAAGATATGTATGCATGCACATGGCACATAGTAAATAGAAATATTAAACCATATTTAGAGAGTTCTCTTCTTCTTCAAATCTTGTGTAAGAAATTATGGGCAATAGAGTTCTGATTCCCAAGGAGACCAACTTAAAGCAAAACTCAAGACCCTGGAAGACTCCATCCGTAACCTGGAATGGGAATCCTCCAATGGTCTAAGACACTCTAAGAAATTTTTCAAAAACTTACGACCAAGAAAAATTAAAGATTTTCCTTGACTTAAGAAAGAACCATCTTCGGATTGTCACGGGGTTTCTAACAGGACACTGTCTCCTCAACGAACACCTCATTAGATTGTACCTGAAAAACAACGGCGAATGCAGATTCTGTAAGGAAAATGAAAAAATACCAGTACACATCATCACTGAGCGCGCCAAGACGACAACCATTCGTGCCATAATCTTTGGTACGACTGATATCGGTGATGGAGAACTAACCTCTGTAAAACCGTTTCAGACATTGGCTTTTGTCGAAGCCCTGAGACTGTATGATGAATTATAACTCAAGAAATACGATTTATCAATAATAGAATCTACATCTACATGGGCAATAGATTATTTCCAACCAAAAAGCATTTTGGCAATTCCCGCCACTGACTTCTTTCATCCTCGACTCTACGTCGTATACGACCGAATATGCCAACTCGCAAATTTTTCTCGGACATCATATATGTGGCCGCGCGCGTATTTGCATGTCTCGCCGCCCGTCACCGATGACAGATTTATTGGAGAGGCGGTCGCGGGCGGCCGAGGTCCTCTGCGGGACTCCGCCGGTAGCGCTATTAAAGCCCCTTATTGTTGTGTCCGGGCTGCCTGTCACCAAACCGAGCGGATATGAAGTGTTTTGAGGCCGAGTTCAGTGGCCCAGCAAAGTTTTATTATTTTGGACGAGAAATCTTTGGAAAGGACATTGAGAGAAAATAATCCATCTTATTTCTCGGTTTAGAATGGAGAGAGGAGTAGAGAGAGTGAAAGATAGATATGTGTTAAATACGCATCGACTGAAGAATCTTTTAGCGTCACTTTATCCCATTATTTATATATTTTTATATATGTCGATATCCTTTATATAATCCAACATAGCCTTGTTATTTTAGTTTGTAGGAAAGGGTTACCTCAGGGTTATCCACGATACCGTGTTGTCTTCATTTTAACGCGTTCTTTGGGCATTCAAAGATAACGTGTTTGACAGATATTGGAAGATTACATGTTTCACAAATGGGCTGATTCTGTTCTTTAAGGAGGTGTTCATGGGTAAGTTTCGTGTGTCCTAAACGAATTCTAGTGAGCACAACGAAATCTCTTCTAGGTAAGTAACTGAAAAACAAGCGTCAGCCCCTATAAGAAATATTATTCCAACTTGTTTTCAGAAAACAAACCTGAGTATCAAGAACCACCACAGCCAGAAATACATATTGAAGGAGAGGTAGTACTACTACGTAGATACCAACAAATTAAAAACCGCTATAATGTCTTCAAAGAATGGAGGAGCATGGAAGCTAAAACTATTTAGAATGTTAACATAGTGAATCGATGCATAAATGGTCATCCAGAGCCCGAACAATGGAAAAAAGCATATATCTTCTCTATATATAAAAAGGGCTCAAGAAAAGATCCCAATAACTATCGGGGAATTTCGGTCACCGGCACTTTGAGTCGGCTTTATAGATGGATACTGAGGAACCTAATTGAAAAGGAATACACCAGCTACGAAGAAGAAGGCAAGATGGTTTCAAATGCCGAAGATCATGTACAGATAATATCTGTACAAGATATTATCTGTACATATAAAATATCTTTGCATTGAAACAGATAATCGAGAAGAAACCTACAATGAACTAGGAAGTTCACATAACATTTATCGATCTACAAAATGATACAGTGTCAATAATAAAGTTATGGGAAGTATTACAGGAATCCATAATTACCGCAGCTCTGATAAAAGCTATACAAAATCTTTACCATGGAGGAAAATCACAAATAAAAACAACAAACGGTCTTCCAGAGGAAATTTCTATCACTAAAAGTCTCCGACAGGGTTGCTGTATATCCCCAACATTATTTAAAATTTATCTAGCCAAAGCCTTACATCTATGGAAAAGAAAATGCCACGGAATGGGTATAGAACTAAATGACATATGCTTATACACCTTGCAATTTGCAAACGACCAGGCCATAATTGCAAATGACAAAGATGATATGGAATATATGTGTTAAACCACAGTAAATACTGAAAAAAACGAAATATCTTCCAATAGGAGAAAATAGAGAAAATCTTATTTTAGACAATCTTATATGAAAATTAATGTACGTGGAGAATACAGCTACCTGGGTTTCTAGAAATGGAACGGACGATAAAAAAGTAAGACAGGCACTAGAGAGATCAGACTAATACAGGCACGAAGAGTTATCAGGTGCATATATAGACAGAATAGAATATACGAAACACTAGTTAAAAGCATATTACTCTATGGATGTGAAACATGGCGACTCACTGAAAGGAATGAAAGGAAATTAGAGACAAAGAAATGGACGCGATTAGAAGAGCAATAAGAATTTCACTGAAGGATAAAATCATAAATGAAGTTTTTAGATGTCAGATGGGAATATAAGAAACAATAATGAGTGATATAGAACAAAAGCACTTAATATAGTACGGCCACGTTCAGAGAATGCACAATGAAAGAATTCCAAAGGAAGTATATCATTGAATACCACCTGGTATCCTGGTGGAACGTAGAGAGAAGTACTAAAACCAGTAATCTTTTGCTGCATGCACTCTGCGATAAAGATTCTGGAAGAGCATCCGGAACACGTAATGTCTCTGCGAGACTCTGGATCGCAAGCGACGTTGTCCAATAAGGAAAGCAAGACTGGAAGATCATATCAAGGACCTGCAATAGCTGGTGCAGATACAGAGATAGGAAAGTGGGTGCGGATATAGGAAGAGGACAAAAGCAATAGGCCTTACAGGTTGCAGTGGTTCCAAAATTATTATATTTCCTTAATATTATAGGTGTCTAGGGCAGTAGAGGTTGCCTGGTATGACAGACAGGATAGTCCCATCTGGCATTGTTATACGTCTTGGTGCAATTCCCTGGCCACGACACTACAGCCAAGGACAACACAGGGAGATACTCCTTAGATCTAGCCAAAGTACCAAGGAAAGAATTCCCCCTAGCACCTGACTGGGAGAGCTTCCACACCAACGACGAAGTCTCACATCTTCTAGGGAAAGGCCTGTTGGATAATAAATGTATTAATTCATTTTATTTCAAATATTTTCATCTCGAATAGTTTCTAAAATTTCTTTCCATCGTAACGCCACTGTATGTCGGCATATCTGAAAGGCCCCGCGAACAGTTCCGATGACAGATACATAATATTGTTATGGAAATATTAATATAGAGCGGAGAATAAAGGAAGCATAAATCTGAGCGTGTATGACGCCCGATCGGGGACCTTCTTCTGTATATCTTGTTCTTTTTCGGTCGTCGTCGTCGTCGATGCGCGTCGCTCGGAAAATGATTTCTGACCTGTTCGCCGTCGACTGACGTGAATAAATTTAGGAACTATTGTTTTCGGTGATGCGCGCTTCTGTTTATTTGGGAAGGATGCGGCGGCTTCGATGGAAAAAATACGGGCGAGAGTCGATTTCGGTCGGATTTTCGGAGAGTTTGATGAAAAATTATTTTTGTCCGCTCATGTCGAATGTCGATCAAAGATATCTTTATTTAAAAACGTTTTTTCACGAGGCGATTTTAGGCCCGGTTGTACCAACCAAGTTCAGCGACAGATCAAGAGTGAATGACGGTCAAAGCAAAAAATGCGTTCCATCAACCCTGAACGCCGTTCAAATACCCCGGTCAACTGAACGGCGATGTTTGGCGGTTCAAGTGTCCTTCAGGCCATTCAGGTGTAGATAAAACCTTATATTATTTGACAAATTCATTATTTCATAAATAATCCATGGCATTTTGTTTCTCAAATAGCCAGTTACAACGTATTATTATGTAAAATATAACATGTCGAACAATTTTTTTTCAAATTTTTTTATTCCTTTATGATTTCTTATCTTTATAACATAACAAATAATATAAGATAATAATTAACTGAAACGAAATATGTTGGGAGTAACCAAGAGATACCGTAAAATAATAAGTGGATATGGCAAAAGACCCAGGTAATAGATGTCATTCACAGAGTCAAATCCCTCAAATGGCATTGGGCAGGAGATCTGGCAAGAAGAACGGACAACAGATGGACCACAAATTACAGCATAGTACCCACGAGATTAGAGACCTAGAAGAGGACCGAACCTGAGATGGGCCCATGATATTATGAAATTAGAAAGGATAACTTGGGCCCGCATAACCAACAATACACAACAATGGGCTCAACTACAAAGGAAGTTTTTTTGTTTTGAGACGTGAAGGAAACCTGCAACAGGTACTCGCCTGGGAAAACCTACTATGTGCCAGACGAGTTATGTGGGATTTTTACCTCACTAAAACCTAACCTACACCTCTGTTCTCTCTTCAGGAACGTTCTTTCCCCGGCGGCACTCTTTGTAAATACTACTTCGCCGGGGCGTTCTTATTTGATGTTACTGCTGTCTATTTATTCTTCGTAGGTGGTGCTAAGATCCTTGAGTATACTTGGTTTCAGCATACTCTGCTGCCATGTTCCATGCCGATTGACTCTTCAGCATGCTGTCCACTATATTTTCTGGGCTGATGGACAAGCCTAGATTTCTCTCGAGTTCAGTCCTTGTCTCGTCGTATAGAGGGCATCGGAAGAACACGTGCTCCGCATCTTCGGTCACCACGCGGCAATGATGACAGTTCGGGGAGTCACTTCTCTCGAATCGTTGCAAGTATGCCCGAGAGCATCCATGCCCAGTCAAGAGTTGGGTGATGTAGAATCCAACCTCCCTGTGCACACGGGTGACCCATTTGGCGACATCCGGGGTTAGTCGATGTGTCCATCGACCTTTCGCCGAACTGTCCCATCTCACTTGCCATAGACGAAGACCTTCAGGCCTCTTTTCTTCACAGAAGACCTGTCGCTTCTCGGCTTTCTTCTCGCGGTGTTGTCGCTGGCGTCGTTCTCCCGCCAAGATGTCGATAGGCATGATGCCACTACACTCACTGCATCCTGTGGTACGGTCCGGTATATGCTGGCGTCAACTACAAAGACTAAATATGTGTGAGGGGGTCTACACCACAAATTGGAAATGGTTGAATAAGCTGAAAATGATGATGATAATAATGAATAATTAAATAAACGGAAAAATGTAACACCAGCCTAAAATCAGTACTCGATGAATGAAAACTCCTATATTTATCCTAGTAATCTAAATTTATTTAATATTTCTGAACAATACCAATTAATTGATCAAGTATTAAATTACACTATAGATATTTTAAACTTGAAAATAACTCTGAAATATTGTTTGTTATTGCATAATTGTTGTTCATGAAGGGGTAGTCGTCCCTAATTGGTAATCCCTCAAATGGCAATGGGCAGGACATCTGGCAAGAGAAAAGAACGGACAATAGATTAAGCACATGAATTACAGCATGATACACAAGAAGAATTAAGAGACCTAAAGAAGACCAAACCTGAGATGGGACAATAAATAGACAACAATGGTTGCTACAAAAGAATATATATAAATATGTGAGGGGAGGCACACCATAATTAGAAAAGGTTGAATAAACTGAGAATGATGATAATGATGATTAATAATTGATTTGAATCTTTCCATTCTTCCACTGTGCGAAATGCTAATACCTATAACTCAGTGAACAAAATTAACTAAACGAACTAATCTTTTGTACTTATCTTTGCTGAGCAAGATCGAAAAATGGAAATCCGTTAACTGAACTAAACTTCTCAGCTCTAAGGGGAACCAACTTCATAATTTAAAAGTTGAAGACACTCGGGCTCGCGTCCTATTAAATTTCAAAGGGTGTTAATAAACGTTTCAACGATGAAAGATCGTTTCGATACAGGTGCACAAATAGAGTCGTACGACTCGTACGACCGTACACACACACATAAGCATATTCACTACGCGGCTTGAAACCATGCAGCGAGCGACAACGGCTGGCGACATCTGTTATGATCCCTCTACGCGCTCCTGCGAAGCTGGTGCGTATAAAAACTTATGTTTCGATGTTTGCTTACATCTGCCACCAGATAAATATATAATAAAACGATTCGAGACCGCACAGAGAGCACCCGTGCTCACTTTGACAGGTTGCGATTAGGTGACGGTCAATAAGTCATTAGTAATGTTGGTGTCGTGGTGTGAGCAGATCAAGGTGGTGTAAATCGACTTGAATCGGTGAAATAAAAATGTTTTAATTGCTATACATAATACTAAGGTTACAAAGATTATTTTCAAATTCTTACAGTAATATTTTTTTTATTATTGCTAGTAAGGAAAACATTATAATAAATTTGTTGTTGTCACTCTATCCTCTCTTTTTTGTCCCTCTCTTTTTTTTTCGAGCTAATTTGTGTTACATCTACTGTGTCCCCTTTCTTCAGATATAACTCATCAAACGGTCTCAGAGCTTTGACAAAAGCCTGTATCTAAGACAGTTTAGAGAGGTTAGATTCTAAATGAGTCATCTCGGCGCACTCAGTGATGAGCTGTTCTGATTTGGAAGAGAATCTGCTTTCGCCTTTGTTTCTTAGCCTCAATATACTGAGGTGTTCATTGAGGAGTGTGTCCTGTTAAAACCCCGGGACAATCCGAAAATTGTTCTTACTTAAATCAAGGTAAGTCTTTGATTTTTTCTCGGTCTAAGTCCTGAAATTTCTTTGAATGTTTTATACCGTTGGAGGATTCCAATTCCATATTGGAGTCTTCCGGGTTCAAGAGTTTTGCTTTAAGCTGTTTTCCACTTGGGAAGAACGGTTCTGGTCCAAATAGTGGAGTGTTAGCTCCTTCTCTAGCCAGATCGTTTGCTTTTCATTACCTTCTATCCTTGATGAGCTGGCACCCCAAACAGTTTACTCAAAAAACAGTCTTATAATTTTTGTAAATCGATAAAAATAATATAGTCTATATTCCTCATCGCTCTTTTTTTTTCTATAACTGCTTTTAGGGTATTGTCCAGAAAGTGTTGACCAGTCTTTAGGTACTGTCCAGACCAGGCCCGTTCCTGGGTTATCTGGCGCCTACGTGCAGCATTCTTTGATGCCCTTTTATTACAAATCAATTATATATTGTAATCTTAATCACAAAATTTAATGAATTTATATTCTGCGACAAACGAGCAATATGTAATTGGAAATGTAAAAAAACCTATTCTAATTAAAGTATAAAAACATGTATTAAATAAAAGAAAACAAAACAAAATTTTTTTTTAAAAATATTTAGTAACAAAATAGTACCCGAAAAAAAACCTTGTGGCAAGTGAAAAAAATGGTAAACATCTAGAAATAATAAGAAAAAACAACAACAAATTGGTCAGAAAGAATTTTATATGAAATACATAAAAATAATAAACTAAAATCGGAAATAATATGCATCAGTTTATAATCATCTGCTGATGATGCTAACATGAATAGCGAAACGCGCGTCCAGTGTAAAAGTAAGGTATTTTGGTGTATTGTGGCGATTTAGTGTTTTTATTTTTGATATGCATGTACTGATTTCTTTCGAAAATCGAACTACGAAACTGTGAACCTTCGGACACAAACGGTACATTGTGAGACAGGAAATTGTGGAGAGAAACAAGCCTATAACATAGGATAGAACATTTTAATGAACAGTGCTTTCCATAAAATCAATAAGAAAAATCCACGAAATAATATACATGTACTAATTTCTTTCGAAAATCGACAACTGTAAACTATGATTCCTTCGGCCAACGCAAAAAAGACGCTAAACAAACTTTATCCTATGATGTATGCTTAAGTATTTGTTTATTAACAAGAAAGCGTATCGTTTTTTTGTTACAAAGTACTGATTGACACTTCGATTTTACGCCCCCAAAATGTTGCGCCTACGTGCGTGCACGCACTGCACGCTCGCCAGGAACGGCCCTGGTCCAGACACAATCTTCACCTTGCTCTTCAATATTCTCAATACTTTCTTCATGTCGACATTTTGTTATCTTGCCATATAACCTTCCAATTAGC